>NC_088929.1:1900000-1945000 GCF_038396675.1 Hydra vulgaris | reverse complement strand
TAATCAATCTATTGAAACATCTTAAGTATAAAAGATGATACCACCCGGTGGGCACAGGACGTAAAAAAGACGTCTTTTAAACGTCTATTGAACGTCTTATTTAGGTCCTGTGCCCACTGGGCATTTTTTAGATAAAACAACTTCTTTTATCATAAACAAATTGTTTTTAGATAGGATCGCACTACTTATCAAGCAATTTTTCATCTTATTAAGTCATTTAATGAAAATAAATATACTTTAAGTATTTTTATTGATCTTCTTGGACCTGCTATTAGCATACTATTCTTGCTATCAGCATACTATTCTTGCTATCAGCATACTATTCTTGCTATCAGCATACTATTCTTGTTATCAGCATACTATTCTTACTATCAGCATACTATTCTTGCTATCAGCATACTATTCTTACTATCAGCATACTATTCTTGCTATCAGCATACTATTCTTGCTATCAGCATACTATTCTTGCTATCAGCATACTATTCTTGCTATCAGCATACTATTCTTGCTATTAGCATACTATTCTTGCTATCAGAATACAATGTTAGTATTTTACGAAATGAACACATTAACACGATAAAAAATTTGATATAAAAAAAAAATTAAAATCGTTTTTCGTGGCTGTTCATAAAATCAAGTAAATTGTATTTTTAAATTATACAAATATGAATACATGCAGAGCATAGAAATATAAACTTATTAAAAGAATTATATATAATATGTTCGTAAAATATTGCATATGTATATACATACACAATATTCAAATTTGAATATTTTTCAAACGTTTTTAGTTATAAAGATTTTGCTGTATAAAAGGAAAATTTTTGTTAAACAATAGAAAAATCAAAGTTTTTATGTG
Organism: Hydra vulgaris; assembly: GCF_038396675.1. NCBI lineage: Eukaryota > Metazoa > Cnidaria > Hydrozoa > Anthoathecata > Hydridae > Hydra > Hydra vulgaris. The sequence continues at coordinate 1,944,141 of NC_088929.1, read as the reverse complement.
TCAAAAGTAAAAAGAAATGAAATTTCATTTGCAGTTTGGGTCTGATAAAAGCGGAAGTGAAGTTTGAACCTGCCATTAGACTTTTCGTGCTTTACAATATAAAAAGATAACTGTATGAATTATTAAGTAGTATATAAACACGAATGTACGGGTAAAAAAACATACAAAAAAAAATCCAATTAGCAAAATTAGTAAAAATGTTGACATCGCAAAAAATGACCAAAAAGCCAATTTTCTTGTGAGACTGTAAGCTTTAACTGCTTGATCAAGTTCTTTTTTCTCGGTAGCAGATTTTACCTGAAAAATAATTATGTGTTCTAAAATGTTTCATTGAAAAATAATTATGTGTTCTTGAATGCTTTATTGAAAAAGGAAAAGAATTAGTTTAGTTAAACTTAAAATTTTTCTTTTGATCATTAACAATTGTTTTTTGATAATTAATAATTGTTGTAATTGTTTTTTTTAATCATCGTTAATAATTGATATTATTGTTTATTAACAATTACAACAATTATTTTTAAAACAACTTATATAAAGTTGTAATATGACCATATAATATCGTCAGCCGGGAAGACAAGTGTCGTATTCGACATTGTGTTTAAATTGAGAAACTAGCATTCAAAGTTTAAAGTACAAAATCTCTTTATACAAATTTAATTACTTGTTGAAATTTAGCAAAGTTGACTAAAATCAATATAAGTTTTTGTTTAAATTGTTAAAAATTGTTAACTAAGAGCACTGTTTTTCAAATTCGACAAATGTATTTCGAAATCAGAAAATTTTGTCGGAATACAATTGTCATAGATGCAATTAATTTGATAGTAGGTGAATTAAGGTTAAATTTACTCATGTTGTAACTAAAAATGACTTAAAACTTTAAAATAATTTTAGTTTCACTGCCCTTTGCATTTTTTTCTTTAATTCATTCCCGGTAACCAATTTATCGGCATTATATTTAGAAATATACGGTTTTTACTCTGTAAGCTTCTTATATAGAAATTATTAAGCTTCTTATACAAATTACTTATTAAATGAGTATGATGTAAGGTCTCACTTACTCAATTTATAAATGAATATGATGTAAGGTTTCACTAACTCAATTTATAAATAACTGAGTATTAACAATTTTTTCTTTTTTTACATTAAGCAATTTTTAATAATATTATTTATTTTCGAATAATAGAAAAATAAAATAACTAATTTATCACACATATCTTTTAATTTGTCTGTGAAAAATGACATAAATAAGTTAAACCTTAATTATAAAAATGACATAAATAAGTTAAACCTTAATTATAAAAATGACATAAATAAGTTAAACCTTAATTATAAAAATGACATAAATAAGTTAAACCTTAAAATTATAAAAAACAACCATTTCCATTATAGTACCTTTTTTTTTTAAAATAAAGAAATAAATATATACAATGTTTATTAAAACAGTTAACAAAGTGATATATTTAATTGTTCAGACTTTGTGACTATTAAATATAGAGTATTATAAAATTCAAGATCATCACCAACAAAATATTTTACCATTGACTCAAAATCATTATTTTTTTTTATCTAAGAGTATAAAACGTGTTGAACCATTTTTTAATGGAGGAAATTCTTTCAGAACTTTCTGTTTATTCTTTCTCAGAGAGGTACTTTTTATCACTCTTTCTTCAATTAACAGACCTGAAAACATTTTTTTGAATTTAATATGAAAAGCTAGATGTTTTTCATGACACATTTGTTTTACTTTTGCAAAAGGCACTTTATGGAAATAAAGACTTGGAAGCAAGTTTGAAGTTTTTTAAGTCACCTTTGTACATTTGTAGTTTTTCCAACAGATGATAGTAATTTGGATAAGGTAGGAGGACTGCAAATCTCATAATGTCTTAATTTTTTCTCAACCACACTATGCGCAGTGTCAAGTACGACCAGGTTCACTATACTTTTTGTTCAATGAGTTCCGCTTTCATTTTTTCACTTCCGTTTTTCATTTTCAGGACACAATTAAGTTCCTTTTCTGGAGAACACAAAAATCAGACCACAAAATAAATCAATTTATTGATATATTAGGACTTCAATAGTTTATATAGACAACTTTTAAGTTTATTTGCACCTCTACCAAGCAATAGGTTTATTCGAAAGTGCACAATAAGTTTTGTTATTCAATGAACAGTGGGCTGTGAAATTATAGCAATTTAGTTTTCGTTTATAGTAGAATGCAGAAATATTAGTCATTGGAAAGGGAAATACTATGGAAAACTTATTATATATTTTCTGATCTTATCTAAGACTTGATTAGAAGTTTTTCAACAAACCATTTTTCTTTTCTTAGGGGACCTTGGTAGTCCGCTTACTTTATTTACCATGTTATTAAAGTTACAGTAAATTCTTCTTTCACTGATATCTAAAGTTTTTAGAAAGAATAATTTACAAACTCTGCTTCTGACAAATTTTTACATTCTAAATAAATTCTTGAAATTTCTTTTAGAAATTTCAAGAATTTTGTTTAGAATGTAAAAATAATTATCTCTTTAAAACTATTCGAGCACAAGACGTTGTAATGAAATCTTAGTATACAAGTATTCTATATTTACTTTTTATTGTTAGGAGAAATGATAGTAGAAGAAAAAGATGAATTAGTTGTGTCTTGCGCAACATATCCAGGAGTTTTTTCCTTCATTTGGTGGTTAGGCTCCAATACTATTGGCAATACTATTATAAATATTGTTTGGTTCTTCTGATCATGAGTTGTAATTTTTATTTACTGAACATTTCAATTCAATTTAAAGAAAACAAAAAACAATTAAATATTAAACAATAAATGGAATGTATTCCTTTTTATTTACAAAAAGCATGTTAAAAAGTAAACAACATAGTTAAATCTAAAGTCACGTGAGCAAATAGAACGTCTACGCTAAGTTCAACAAATGTGCGTCGAACGTCTCGTATAAAAAGTTCATTTACCACAAATGATCTACTGAACTATATTGGAAAAAATTTAATAAAACTATCGGATAACTTTTTTAAAAATAAGTTCACAAAAAAAAGATAATTTGCATATATAAGTCATTTTTTTCAAAAATGTCAAATACTACACTTGTATTCCGGACTGACGATATATATATATATATATATATATATATATATATATATATATATATATATATATATATATATATATATATATATATATATATATATATATATATATATATATATATTAGGAATGCGCCGAACCCGGTTTTTGGCCGAACACCGAGTCCGAACGTTCGGCTATAAAATTTTACCGAACACCGAACGGTTCGGCAACCGAACCTTTACTGTTTTTGAAAAAAAAAGACATTAGTTCTGAAAAATTGTGTTATTAAACATTTAACATTTTATTGTGTTATTAAAAACTTGTTAAAACATTAGTAAGGGTTAATAAGTATAAATACTTTAGTTGAACAATTGAAAGAGTCAGTAGACAAAAGACTGAGTATATTTTTACATGATAAGTATTTATGTCTTTCCACTTTTTGTGACCCTAGATATAAATTAATGTATCAAAAGGAAGATGAGAATGTAATAAAAAATTGGCTAAATGAGCAGATGCAAGAAATGAAGCAACATAATTTAGAACTTAAATCCTCTGATTCTGACTGTGAAGAACCTACAGTAAGTGACACAAATAAAGTGTTTGTGAAACCATCGTATCCAAAATTTAATGAATGTTTTCGGCTAGTTTCCAAACTGACTATAAATGAATGTGATTCCAATTTTTCAATTACTAAAGATAGCAAAAGGTTTAAAAGATCACACTCTAATGTGAAAATGATCAACATGGAGATTGAAGAGTATTTAAAACTCCCTCTTGTTATGGAAAAAGTAAGTCCTCTTTTATGGTGGAAAAGTTGTGGAAACTCTTTACAAAATTTAAAGAAAATAGCCCAAAGGTTTCTTTCAGTACCACTTTCATCTGTTGAAAGTGAAAGACTTTTTAGTACAGGTGGCAACATTTATGAACCAAGTAGAAACAGACTATCACCAGAGAGTGGTGAAAAATTAATGTTTATACATTATAACTTGAGGGCAACAAGCGATGATTGATTTTCATGTTTTGACATTTTATTTTTCTGAAATTACTGATTTGTGATTGTTATTACATAATACAATTATACAATAATAACAAAATACTTAATTGGAGTGTTATTATGGAACTCCATAATAATGTTTTTCTCTAAGTTTGTTTCTTTCAAATATTTTTTATCAGTTAAACCAGTTAAGTAGCAAGCTTGTAAGAAACTTTCTCTGTTGAGAAATTTATTTTACCACAGCAACAATAGGCATCACGTTTAACAAACTTAAGTTCAATAAAATATCTTTTTCGTTTAAATTCCTATTTGTTATTTTAAGATTAACAAATGGTGATTTTATAATATTAGATTTTTGTGATGAACTAAAATAATACTCAATCGATGCAGGGGGTAGAGGGTATGCAGAGGGGGTATTTATATTACAATTATTTTAGTTGAGTAATAGTTTTAGCAAATCTGTTATTCCATTTGGTCAGATTAAATTTATTCTGCTTTGAAAATACATAATAAAACTTAAACCAAAACTGTATTGAAATTCATTTATAAAATCATATGCCCTTTAATGTTTAATTGGTACGCTTTTTTTAATAAAAACTTTATCCATTTAAACCGTAGCTGTAGTACGAGTTAAATTTTGTTTATATTTAAACAAATTTATGATGAATTCCGAATTTGCATTATTTGCCGAACATTTGCTAAGGTTCGGCCGAACCGAACGTTCGGCAAAACAGCCGAACGTTCGGTTTTGCCGAACGTTCGGCGCATCCCTAATATATATATATATATATATATATATATATATATATATATATATATATATATATATATATATTTATATATATATAAAGAGAGAGAGAATTTCATCAATTAAGACTCGTCAGAAATGAGATTCATTTCTGGTGAGTCTTAATTAGGGTAACACAGTGTAAAATGAAAAAAGTTTAACAAGTGATTTTTTACTAACTTATTATTACTCTGTTCTTTTAAGAACATTGTAGCTCTATATTTTGTAGAATAAATTTTATATATATATATATATATATATATATATATATATATATATATATATATATATATATATATATATATATAGGGTAGGGTGGGGCAAGATGCCCCCCTTAACAAACTTTAGCGTATATAACAAATACTTTTACATTTTCTTGTAATTTTTCTTTTCAATATCAAAGTCTACTTATAAGAGAAGACATTGGTAAGATAAAATAACTACTTTATTACTGGTGATAAACTTTAAAATTAAAAAAACTAATAATTGTGCAAGGAAACATCTTGCCCCAGCCGTGGGGCAAGATGCTCCAAAGAGTGCATTTTGCCCCAAACCTTTTAAACAGTTGTTAAAAATAACTATCAGTTAAAATAAAAGCTATTAATAGTTCTTTATTAAAACTCTTTACATTTTATTAAAACAACTGAAATATAAACACTGCAATTATTGTATGCAATTGTTTTGAAGATAAATAACTTTCTTTAATTTATATCACTAACATAAATGTTCAAATAACATATACATGATTATGATTCACAGTAGTAGCATAAGTCTGAATCACCTGGACCACATGAAAAGTGGTACCAAGATGTACATTTACTACATTGTGTCCAATCATCAAATGGTGGCACATTGTATGGACAAGAGCATATGGTGCATAGAGTTGTATCAGTGATAAAAATTTCAGAGGCAGAAACCATATCTTTCTTCTTTTTCGTTTGTTTCTTTATGCCATTAGGTCTTTCTGCTTTCTGCTTTTCAGGCTTTTTCACCTTTTTTGTCTTCAAATTTATTGATTTCATTTTTTACTTGATTACCGTATTAAGTGCAGCTTTTTCTTTACGCAATATGACTGCTTGTTGCTTTTTTTTTACATTGTTTTCATGCTCTTCTAGTCGCTTCTTGAAAGGTGAAGAAGTAAGGTTTTCAGCTGACTCTGTCTTTCTCTTTCGTTGTCTTAAAACAGGAATTTTGGGACGTGGAGAAATCTTTTCCAAAATATTTAATGGAGAATTAAGGCCAAGATACTCATCAACTATTGGCAAAACTGCATCATCAACAGCCTTCAATTTTGCAGCAGTAGTTGTTGTGCTCATGACATTTGCCAACTGTATAGGTGCAACAAGAGGCAAATTAGGCAATTCACTAGATTGCTGACAGATTTTCAATGGCTCAGCTTCATTAGTGAGCAAAGCTGCTTCAAAGGCTTCATCATTAAAAATAAGGTCATTTATTGGGTACAAACCAGAGCATCTAAAACCATTGATTGCTTTGTCAATGTTTGCAGTAAAGTTGTAGGCAGTTGCAAAAACACCTGCCATGTCAAAAAATGAAATTCTACCCCCCTGATGTGATAACATCCAGTTGTTTGCTGCTGTATTGTAGCCAACTTTTAATGGTTTAAAAAATGTACGATCTAAAGGTTGCATCTTGTGTGTACAATGAGGTGGAAGAGTTATGAGATAGATCCCATTGTCACGACAAAAGTTAATGGCCTCAAGTGTTTTGTGACTGTGATGACCATCAAGTACAATTAATTGCTCATTATTTTTAGATGCATGAGTCACGGCAACAAAATGTGTTAACCATTCAATGAATAAAGATGAATCAGTCCATACACTGGAGCTAACTCTAATAATTGAGCCTGAAGGTGCACCAACAGCTAGCCTATCAGTCATTCGCTTACGGGGAAATATAAATAAGGGTGGGACATAAGTGCCACTTGCACTCATTGCACACACAACTGTCACAGTAGCACTTCTTTCTCCACTAGTTATTTTCGAAACTTGTCGTCTGCCTTTCGTTGCAATTATTTCTCCTGGCTTACGGACATTTGTGATTCCAGTTTCATCCATATTCCAGAGCTATTTGGCTGAAAACTTATGTTCCTCAAATAATGACTTGTATACTGAAAAAAAACTGATTTACTTTTGGTTTATTGAAGCCAATGGCTCTGCTTATACTGGTGGCTTGTGAAGTTCGAATAGAAAGTTGTGGATTGCGAGACATGAATCTTCGCAGCCAATCTACTCCTGCCATTTTTGACTCTTTATTAAAAGGATTATCGATTCCCATTTGCTTAGCAAAATCATATGCTAGGCGACGCACATCTATTGTTGTCAAGCCAAATAATGCTGTTTCCATAATCTGAACTTGTGTAACAATCTTTAATTCAAATTCTATACTAAAAACAGGAAATTTTCCACCCAGAGACAAACCACCAGCTACTTTTACTTTTCCATCTCGATGACGTTGTAATGTTTTTTTATTAATACTAAATTCTGATGCAACATTCTTTAGACTGCAGCCCATCTTTATTACATCTAATGCTGACTTTATTCTATCATTTGTTGCACCTCTCTGTGTTTTTCGCACATAATTTCTCGCCATTATTTGTAATATTTAAATATGTATCTAAAGAAATATCAAAACCTTAAAATTTTAATTATATAAACATACCAACACATACACAGTATTATATAATTATTCAATACATTATTATTTTATACATTACATAACATCTATAAATTAACTCTCTTTGAGTTAAATAAGAACTTACTAAAGTTACATGTACATACAAAATTACTCAAGATTATTAACAATAACACGATGTTGCAATTATTAATGATGTTGCATGCTAAACACAGCTCCTTTTAGTAGAAATTGTATTATGCGCATGTAATAATATATGAAGTTGTATTAATACAATTTCATTCAGCTGAATGCAATGCATATTTGTAAAAGTTTTACAAATATGTATTGAATTGCAGCAATAGCATGTGATACAGCTTCATTTTACTTAGCATATACATTATAACATTTACTTAATATATAAAATTATTTTAAAAAGCTATTTATAAATATGTATAATAGTTATCAACATATAAACCAACAAATAAACATTGTCAATAACTAAATTAGTAAACGTTTTTATGTTCTAAACACACTTTAAAAATGGTAGAAATTCCGTAAAACCACGACGCAAGAAGCCCTTTGAGGGCATCTTACCCCACGTAACCGAGGACATCTTGCCTCATCTGTAGTGAGTGCAAGTTTAATACAAATAAAATTAATTTTATTGCTAAGTTATAAAATTTCTTGACTATATATTATTGTGGGATAAATTCTCTATAAAACAACAGATTTCTTACCTTAATCGCATAAGTATTGCCAATCCAATAAACATTCAAAATTAGAAGCAACTTACTAACAAAATACTCCAAAAAGTAATAAACCGATTTAAACCTCACCTACCAGCAGTATTAAAAACATTTTTTATTCCACAATTTTGTTTTAACTTTATGAATAGTATTATAGAGGGATAAAACATTACCGCCCTATGATACTCTCACATAAGCAAAAAGACTTCTTGCCCCACCCTACCCTATATATAAATATATATAAATATATATATATATATATATATATATATATATATATATATATATATATATATATATATATATATATATATATATATATATATATATATATATATATATATATATATATATATATATATATATATATATATATATATATATATACAGTATGCAAAAAAAATAATCGTACACTTAACTAGTAAATCAAAAAAAAATTCTTTTTTCAAATCCATGCTTTATGCAAGCAGAATTCTATTGGGCCTAGAAATTCTTTTTTTGTTATCTTTTGTAGAAGGAAAAATTACTGTTACGTTTTTAAATTTTTTTATTATTAATTCAGTGTTCTTATGGGGAAATACAAATTAAACTTTTGTTAACTTAATTAACTTTTTTTGGTCAAATTTTTCCATTTCCTTGTATTGTCATCGAAAATGATTAAGTGTGCAAAATTTGAGCAAAATTGGTTGAGAAAAAAGCTTTCAAAAATTGATTTCAAATTTTGTGGCACTCAAACATATATATATATATATATATATATATATATATATATATATATATATATATATATATATATATATATATATATATATATATATATATATATATATATATATATATATATATATATATATATATATATATATATATATATATATATATATATATATATATATATATATATATATATATATATATATATATATATATATATATATATATATATATATATATATATATATATATATATATATATATATATATATATATATATATATATATATATATATAGAAAGTAACCTTATATAAAGCATGGAAATAGTAGCGCGTTTTAAATTTTTGTTTTTTAACTTAATGACTTTCCTCTTTCGCGCTTTAGCCATTGAGTCGATAAGACGTGATTTTGTTCGAGCGTTAGTTTCAGGATTTTATATATTTTTGTTTATTTTCGTATTCTTTTTATTTCCTTTTCCTCATATTCTCTTTTTTCTAACATTATTTCTTTCTCTATTATTGCTTCATCTTATTAGCTTATTAATTATTTTCTACTTTTAAATCATATTATATTATATTGATTATATTCGTGTCTAAAATAAAAGTTTTGTCGTACTTCGCGCACCTATATTTATATATACCTATACTTATATACTTATATTTTATTATATATATTTTTATTTATATATTATTATTATAAAAATAGTTGTGACTAAGATTTTATTTACGCTTTATATTCGCTTATATTTTTACAGAGTTTACAAGTTCTTTTATTTTTTTTTTTTATTTTTTTTTTATTTTTTATTTTTTTCTTGTTTTAAAGTTTTAATAGTTTTTAACTTACCGTCAATAGTTGCGTTGCACCTGATTTTAATCTGTTTGTTTATTCATTTTTTGAACATTAGTTTTTCAGATCTTTATATATCTTATTCTATTTTGCGCTTTGACAATTTTAAAACATACTTAATATATTATGTAATAAATCCGTGATTATATATATTTCCGGAAAATTAGTTACATTTTTTTTTTTTTTTTTTTTTTTTTTACAAAAAAAATTTTTTTTATTATTTTAAATAAATTTTTAAAAAACGGAAAAAAATAATATTTTTCGTAAAAAAATAAAAATAAATAAAAATAAATAAAAAAGTTTTCAAAAAAAAGTTTATTGAAACTTAAAGGATATAAACTATATCAAAGAGTATTTATCGAGTTAAAAGAAATCATATATACATACGCCTTAAAATTGCTTCCACTGGTAATTGCTAAAAATGGTAACACAAAAACAGCTTAAAGACGCTCTGGAAAACGCTGATAAAATTGCCAAAGAAGAGCTTAAACAAGCTCTTCATGTAATTAAATCACTTACTGCCAGAATTGATGAACTTACTAATAGAATTGATTTGCAGGATATTGAAATAAAGTCCCTGAAAGATAGCAAAAGTAGTGAAAAGCCTTTGTTATCTAAATTAGTTCAACAAGTCAACAAACCCGATACATTAGCAAACGTAGCTGTAGTGAGCGCGCTCAATAAGCATAATAGGGACGTGACTAATAGAGAGAAGAGAATTGTTGTGTTTGGTCTACCTGAATCTGTAAAAACTCAACCAAGCGATATAACTAAAGATGACACCGCGGAATTCAAAAAGATTATGGCATCCTTAAATAAATCAGTCAATATAGTCAGAGTTGAACAAAAAAAATAAGAACTTTAATTCTGGTAAACCTGCTCCTCTTATAATTGAAGTTGATTCGGTATCTATCAGAAACGACGTTATAGCATCGGCAAAACAATTAGCATCGGGCAATTTTAAAGATATATTTATACGTCCTGACCGCACAGCAGCAGAACAAAGTGAATTCAATAAATTAAACTCAGAAAGAAAAGCAGCTAATTCTGACCTTGACAAACTTGGAAAACTTGACAAGCCCTTTAGATTTGTCATCCGCAGCGATAAATTGCGATGCATTGATGTCTCACAGGAAGTTGAAATCAATGGTCGTAAAAAGCATCCTTTCATCAAATGGAAAGATGCACATGCAGCCAGAATTGCAAAAACACAATGAATCAAAGTGTTTACCTGCGAATATTTATTTAAATGCATTAAATACAAGAATAAAATCTGCTAAACCTAACCCTAAAAATACATTTTTAAAATGTTTTTATACTAACGCAACTTCCCTTAATCCGGATAAAATGAACGAATTATCTGCACTTTGTGACATAAACATGTATGATTTAATCTTTATTTCTGAGACAAGGTTTACTGAAATATCTGCTTCTCAATTGAACAACTACTCACTAGTAAAGAAAAATCGAATTAGTCACGGTGGAGGTGTTGCTATCTACATCAAGCGTGATCTAGTCGTGAATGAGGTATCTGATCGTCATCTAAGAGAGATCTTAAACAACAGCAACTCCGAACAAATATGGTGTGAAATTAAAATCGGTAACGAAATTGTTCTTATTGGTTGTGTCTATAGACCACCTTTATCGAATATAAATGATATAAATAAAACTATTATATTGGCTAAGCAAGCTGTTGATAGAAAAGCGTATAGTTGTATGTTACTAGCAGGTGATTTCAACTTTCCGGAAATCAAATGGCACAATGATGACAGGATCGAATTACTAAGTGGTCAAAATAGTGCGGCAAGTGTTTTTCTTGATACTTTGGCTAATCATAACCTAGAACAATTAGTTGATTTCTCAACATTCGAAGCATCTATTGGTAAAGCAAAAAGCATTTTGGATTTAATTATTACAGACTTATCAACAAGAGTAATCAACTTATCTAGCTTTCTGCCGTTAGGTAATTCGTCACAAGGTCATCGCATACTGAGTTGGGATTATGTCGTCCTTTCTAAAAATGAGACTACTTTCTCAAACAAAAAATATGACTTTAATAAAGGTGACTATATAAATTTCGGTAAAAAGATTATGGAAACTAATTGGAAGCAATTATTTGAAAATAAAAACACTAATGAGTGCTATGAACTTTTCTGCAATAAATATAATAAACTCAGCAAGCAATTTATTCCGTTAAAAAAAGTCCATACCACCCGTAATGCGCCGTGGATGAATAAGGAGGTACTGGCTATGATAAAGCAAAAAAAACAACTGGGCAATTACTTATCTGCGACTAACTGGCGATCAGCGACACTGATTCGTGAATATAGGAAACTAAGAAGTCAAGTGCAGAAAGCATGTAAACGTCGTGTTCGAGTATTTGAAGCACAACTAGCATCTGATAAAATGAATCCTAAAAGGGTGTACGCTTATGCTAAGGCGCAACAGAATGTTCATGTATCTATTAGTGCTATATCTAATGCAAAAGGTGAAACGTTAACAGAGGGAATACATATCGCAAACAGACTTAACGAGCACTTCAAATCAGTTTTTGTAGATGATAGTAAAAGTAGTCAGTTACCTATTTTTGAGAGAAGGCATTATCAAGAAGACTTAGGCGATATAACTATTAACTTTGAAGCGACGCTAGCTTATTTGAAAGGTTTGAACCCGAATAAATCTATTGGTGCTGATAACATTAGTCCAAAGGTACTTAAAGAATGCGCAGCTCAAATGACTTATCCTCTTACTTTACTTTACAATAAAGCACTGTCCGAAGGCTCAACACCTACAGCTTGGAAACAGTCACACGTCACACCGTTGTTTAAAAAAGGTCGTCTTGATGCCGCTAATTACAGACCAGTGTCTATCACATCAGCTCCATGCAAAGTAATCGAAAAGATTATCAGGGAACAGATAACTAAATATCTTGAAAAAACGAGCAGCATCTCACATAATCAACATGGATTTATGTCCAAAAAAGGATGCACATCTAACTTATTGGAGAGTGTCGACTACATCACGAAAGCGTTAAGTAAAAGATATTTTGTCGATATTGCATTTTTGGACTTCGCGAAAGCGTTTGATAAAGTTTCTCACCGTAGACTACTTCATAAATTGAAAGCATATGGGATTAATGGCAATGTTCTAAAATGGATTGAGTCATTTTTGATTAGTAGAAAACAGCGAACTGTTTTAGGTGAACACTCTAGCGACTGGACCGATGTTCTAAGCGGAGTTCCTCAAGGATATGTACTTGGTCCAACATTATTTATTATTTATGTAAATGACTTAACGGATAAGTTAAAATCAGTTCATAAAATCTATGCTGATGATACTAAACTGTTACAAGAAATAAGACCTGAGTTTCACGATGCTGATTGCCTGATCCTACATAATGATTTAAACATTGTCACAGAATGGTCAAAGGAATGGCTGATGGAGTTAAATGTTCAAAAATGTAAAGTTATGCACCTTGGTTATGGAAATAGTAATTATGAATATGTAATGAATGATGGAAATGCATCACTTACTCTTGAGGCAACGGATATTAAGAGGGACCTGGGTATCTTCATATCTAATGATCTAAAATGGAATCAACACATACAGGTTGCAACACGTAAAGCGAGTATGATACTTGGCCTATTAAAAAAGACATTTAGATCAAGAGATATGGAAGTTTGGAGTAAGTTATACACTACGTATGTTAGGCCGCACCTGGAATTCGCTATTCCGGTATGGTGTCCTTACTTAAAAGGTGACATCAAAGAAATCGAAAAAATTCAGCGCAAAGCAACAAAAGTACCTCATGATTTAATAGGATTACCTTACGCTGAAAGGTGTCGTCGGCTCAATTTTATTACTTTGGAAACTCGCAGGAGACGTGGCGACTTAATCCAACAGTTTAAGCTAGAAAACGGTTTTGAGAGTATCAATTGGCATAATCCACCAATTCGCAGATCATCTTCCAATGTCCTAATGCGTGAATTCACATATAATAATGCTCGTCACAATTTTTTTACAAATCATATTGTCAATGATTGGAATAACTTGCCGTCAGCATGCAAAAAGGTTCCGTCAGTTAACGCATTTAAGAATAGAATTGACAAGTATTTTTTTTTCTCCAGCTGCAAACAGTACATCTTTTACTGAAGATGAGCTGCACGTTTATTAATTAATTCGTGCTTTAGCAGCTACAAATATTGGCTTTTTAGATACTATTTGTCATAGATGTAAACTTGAATTAAATGAAAGCAATCTTTTTTCCCTTTTCCCAATTTTGATATCAACTTACTTGCTATGAACAACAATTGCTTTTTTTTTTTTTTACTTAAAGTTTATATTTCACAAACCATAAATTTTTGTATAATTTTGTTTGTTTGGTTTTTAATTATTTGTCATTTTATCTACGAGGACTTATTTAAATATATTACTATTACTATTACTAATAACTTAAGACTTAAAAAACAATTGGTTTTGAATCGCTGCGCTTTAATGTCTTCGAAACTGCAAATAATTTGCAAATCAATGATTTTTGTGACGTAATACGCAATTCATATCAAATAAATAAAATGTATGGGGAAATACAAATTAAATTTTTGTTAACTTAATTAACTCTTTTTGGTCAAATTTTTCCATTTCCTTGTATTGTCATCGAAAATGATTAAGTGTGCAAAATTTGAGCAAAATTGGTTGAGAAAAAAGCTTTCAAAAATTGATTTCAAATTTTGTGGCACACAAACATATATATATAGAAAGTAACCTTATATAAAGCATGGAAAAAAATCATAATTTTTAAGATTGCATCAGAAAAATGAGTTTTCTGTTAAATTATTTGGAATTTTTTTTTGATATTTTATTAAGTAATGTTTTAAGAATTTATTTCTGCATTGGTGAACAAATTGTCTTTCAAACCTATTGAACTTTACACAATTGATCTAATGATGCATAAAATTGACTGCAAAAAAAAAAAAATCGTACACTAATAAAATAGGTCGTTATTTTAAAGTAAATTAGGCGAACCAAACAATTAAACTAGTAAGTAAAGTTGAAAGTAATAATTTTTTAAATACACTTTCGTCCTAGAAATAAAACAAAGTATATTTAAATAGTATTTCAGCAAAATGTTGTCAAAAAAAAAACACATTTGTCTTTCCATCAACGGAGCCTCGTTGTTGATTTGAAAAATCAAGGAAAATCTTACTGCCAGATACAAAAAGAAACAGGAATTCCTTTTACGACAGTGTCCTCAATTGTTAAGAAGTATGATCTGATTGGAACCGTTGCTAGTGTGGCTGGTAGAGGACGAAAACGCAAGACCACTAGTGCAATTGATCGCAATATCATCATTAATGTAAAAAAAAAAAAGATTTGTTTTGGAAGTTAAATTAGCTTTAAAAGTTCAAGATGATCACAACATCACAATGACTCCTCAAACAATCCGAAATTGTATTAGAGAACATGGATACAGAGGTAGAGTAGTTCGAAAAAAACTTTTTTCAACTGCATAACAAATGAAACGTCGATTGGAATTTGCAAAGAAGTACGAAAAAATGCCAATATCATATTGGAAGAATATTTTGTGGTCAGATGAGTCAAAATACAACCTTGTTTCATCGGATGGAGTCCAAAAGGTGTGGCAAAAAAAGAGAGAAGCTTATAAATTAAGTTGTTTGCGAGGTAGTGTAAAGCATGGAGGAGGAAATGTGATGGTTTGGGGTAGTATGAGTCAGAAAAGAGTGGGGAAATTGACATTTATTGATGATAAAATGGATGCTTCAATGTACTGTGAAATTCTCAAAGCCAACTTGCGATCATCTGCTAAAAAATTGAGAATGGGAAACGATTTCATACTCCAGCAGGATAACGATCCAAAGCATACCGCTAAGAAAACAAAGGTATACTTTGACACAAATAGCATCAATGTTTTGGAATGGCCTCTTCAAAGTCCGGATTTAAATCCAATAGAAAATTTGTGGTATATTTTGGACAGAAAAATTGGCGATCGAGCAATTACACGCAAAAAAGACTTGAAAGTAGCTATATTGAACGCATGGGTAATATAACAACAGAAGTGACCCAAAATTTGGTCAACTCAATGCCGAATAGTCTAGCTGAGGTCATCAAGGCCAAAGGAGGCCCCACTCGATACTAATCTCCACGAAGTTTGATAAATTTGACATTATTTTTGAACTGTACGATTATTTTTTTTGCATTCAATTTTATGCATCATTAAATCCATTGTGTAAAATTCAATAGGTTTGAAAGACAATTCCAATGCAGAAATAAATTCTTAAAACATTACTTATCAAGATATTAAAAAAAACAACCAATATTTTAACGGAAAACTCATTTTTTAGATGCAATTTTAAAAATTATGAGTTTTTTTTTAAGTGTACGATTATTTTTTTTGCATACTGTATGTATATATATATATATATATATATATATATATATATATATATATATATATATATATATATATATATATATATTTATTTATTTATTTATTTTCAGTACTCACTGTTCTGTAGTTTTTTGTAGTCTACTAGTTACTAATTTACAGCTCAGTAATTTGTTATTACATTAGTACTTATTACGTATCGTATTGTAATTTATATTATATCATTTAAATTTTGTTATTAAACTGTTGATATTTTAAACTTTACCTATTAAAAATGTCTCAAATTTGGACAAGTTTTACCAAAGGTATTGAAGAACACAACAAGCACTTAGTATTTTGCAATGCCTGATTTGTATGAATTGCATACAAATACGCACATAACATCTCCTTTTTTTATTAATAAAAATAGTAAATACCTACTTGCTACTTTCTAATTCCTTGTTCCTACCTCATAGGTGGGTATCTAATAATAAATTGTGAAAAACTCGAAAACCCTGGTGTATTTGCTATTAGGGGTCTTATATTTAGTCGATTGTCAATAGATCTGAGATCGTAATTCGAATTATTTAGGTTGATACTTGATAATAATGAAAAAATAGCTGATTATCTCAAAAACAATGAAGCCGGATTGGATTCGAAATCCGAATCAACGGATTGAATCCAAAATCCGAATCGACGGATTGGATCCGTGAATCCGGATAAAACGGATTGATCCGAAATTCGGATTAAATAATTGTAATCCGTAATCCGGATTGGTCAAAATAATGCTCAGCACTAATATATATATATATATATATATATATATATATATATATATATATATATATATATATATATATATATATATATATATATATATATATATATATATATATATATATATATATATATATATATATATTATGCTAATAGGTGAAGCAAACAGAAAACAAAATGCGAATTTGAAGTATTAGACTAAATTTTCATTTAATTTTGATTAATAAATTTGTTGGAAGTATAATTTTTTTTTTAATTACAAAACATTTGCTCTTTCGGTAATTTGTAAAACATTAGAAGTGACTTTTCATTCAAAATTCTCACTTACTTGGTAGGAATAGTATATGGCAAATGCACCAATAGGAAAAAAGCCAAAAAAGAAAGAAGACCAAGCTAAACACGTGCAAGCCGGTGGGTATTCTAATTCTACCTGAGGTTGTGCACTTTGGAACTCTGAATAAACTACATTTTGGTTAGCCTTGTTTGGTTCAATATCGACTACCACTGACTGAATCTGAAATTGAAATTTTTTGCTATTTTTAATTTCTAATTTTCACTTTTTATTTCATCATAAAGTAAGTTATAGTCTTAGCTTAATATCTTAATATACTTTAATTATTATAAAACAAAAAATAAAACAAACAAAAAAATGATTAATATAAACATAACAACAAGTTTCAAAGGCCATTAAAATTTTAATAAATTTAAATAATATATTAAGAATATTAAAATACTTTTTAATGTTCAAAGAATATGACCATGTTATTTTAGTATATGTATTGCTTACGAGATTTAGTGTATACACTAAATCTCGTAGGGGACAGGTTTATATATATAAATATATATTTAAATATAAAAATAATTTTGTTGAACATAACGCTTAAAATATTTTTTAACTATAATAACGTTATATTTTTTGCTGTGTACGTATTGCCTATGGTATACTGTTTTGAAAAATTCCGCAGATGTAGTTATTGTCAACTTTTATAATAGCTGTATACATTTTTTCTTCTAGTGTGTTTGATTGAATTTATTAATTGCTCACAGTTACAACATATTGTAATTTTAAAAATGGCATTTATAAGATTTTGCTTGTTTTTCCATTTTTAATAGATTTTTATTCTCACTTAAAAGGTTTCCCCAGCGTTGTTTTTAGCGTATGGCTTAGTGTTATAGTTGTTAAAAACTAGACTCGTAAATTTTGACTGGTGTACATTTTTGTACATTTACAAATGATGTACATTTATAAATGATGAACCTTTTTCAAAAATTTCTATTAGATGCTTTGCAGCTTTTAAAAGATCAAATAGAATTTCAAACGATCAAAATTGATGTTTCAAAAGGCAAAAATAGATTTTTGTGTTGTTGTGGATTAAGTGCAATAAACCATAGATTAACTTGATGTTATTTCGCCCATCATTAAATCTCACCCACTCGCCTGCCATCTTTGATTGCTTATAAGTCAGCGACCACATCACTACATCAACAACAAAACATTTAGAATAGTCTTAATCAAAATCAAAACAACTACTACTAAAGAAATCGTACTACTACTAAAGTAGAAAACTACGAGAAAAAAAAAAGAAAAGAAAACTACTACTAAAGAAATTGTAATTAAAAAAAGAAAATAAAGAAATACTTGTCAATGAAATTTTGTTAGTTTTTGGTAAGTTTTTTGCTACCTGATTTGCTGATTTCAAACTAGCTTATCTAACTCAACCGAGTTTAATTATGTTATTTATGTTGTTTAATTATGTTGTTGTCTTATTTAATTATGTTGTTGTGAATTTTAAACTATAATATTATTATTAATTGTTCATAATTTATTCTGTAGCATAATAAATTTAATTTTGTTTAAAATGGTAG
The DNA here is from genome assembly GCF_038396675.1 of Hydra vulgaris. Taxonomy (NCBI): domain Eukaryota; kingdom Metazoa; phylum Cnidaria; class Hydrozoa; order Anthoathecata; family Hydridae; genus Hydra; species Hydra vulgaris. Next base: position 1,925,318 of record NC_088929.1, on the reverse strand, counting down.
GTAATGCTTAAAATTGTTTTTTTCCCAATCTTACCAAAAAAACTCAATCTCGCTCACAGAATGTATTCTCGCTTCATGCATCCAACCTCGACCCGGGTAGTTAAGAATAGATTAAGCGCATTATATAAATTATTATTCCAGAGATTTACCTGATATTTACTTGGAATCATCCACAAGCTGTTTTTACTTTGTAACTTTTAGGTCCTGGACGTTATTCCCGTATGTTACTCGCGCCTAGGATTAGGGTTTGGTTACAAAATTATTAACGTATGTTAAAAACCATATATTATTTATATGGTTTTTAACATATCTTAATAATTTTAGCTTTTTTAAATTTTGAACTTTCTGACAAGTTAATATGACATTTTGTACTATAATATTATTCATTTAGTCCTGTTTTGAAAATTAGCCTTCAAAACAAGCGGTGGGGGATGTAAATCATTTATACAATTACACAGGGAGCCTACTGGAAAGACTAGTTCTACAAGGTTTCAAAAAGTTATAAGAAAACCCAACAATAGCTACCAACACATAATATTTCTTTAACTTGTGTTAATAATATTAATCATTTAATTGATTATAATTAAGCTTTTTATTGAAGCTAAAATCAATGCTTCAGAAGGATGTTCAACCAAAACAAGATAATATTTAATATTTAAACCTGTAAACTATTTTTTAAACTGAGTTGAATTTAATTGACTAATTATTACCTTTGATCTTCTGCTTCTATCATCTAAATTTTCCAGTCCTTTCACTTTCTACCTGGACCTGCTGCAATCTTTTTTTTGTCAACAATGTGAAAAAGTTGAAACTATCATGAAATCTAGTGGAATCTTTTAGTTTTTGAACTAAACTCATAATTAAACTAATTAAAAAAAAATCAATTTATGACACATTTTTGAGATCTCAGTAATGAAAATCTAAAGTTAAAGTTTATTTTCAAAAATATTGTTAATAGTTACCAGACATCTTAAACATATGACTTCATAGTTACCAAACATCTTAAACATATGACTTCATAGTTACCAAACATCTTAAACATATGACTTCATAGTTACCAAACATCTTAAACATATGACTTCATAGTTAAAAACATCTTAAACATATGACTTCATAGTTACCAAACATCTTAAACATATGACTTCATAGTTACCAAACATCTTAAACATATGACTTCATAGTTACCAAACATCTTAAACATATGACTTCATAGTTACCAAACATCTTAACATATGACTTCATAGTTTCCAAACATCTTAAACATATGACTTCATAGTTACCAAACATCTTAAACATATGACTTCATAGTTACCAAACATCTTAAACATATGACTTCATAGTTAAAAACATCTTAAACATATGACTTCATAGTTACCAAACATCTTAAACATATGACTTCATAGTTACCAAACATCTTAAACATATGACTTCATAGTTACCAAACATCTTAAACATATGACTTCATAGTTACCAAACATCTTAACATATGACTTCATAGTTACCAAACATCTTAAACATATGACTTCATAGTTACCAAACATCTTAAACATATGACTTCATAGTTACCAAACATCTTAAACATATGACTTCATAGTTAAAAACATCTTAAACATATGACTTCATAGTTACCAAACATCTTAAACGACTTCAAATTAAACTTGAACTACTTTTATCGACATCAATCTTAAAAAAAAAAAAAGAGCGACACAATAGGAAGACTTTTGTGAACCAGTTTTCCGATAAAGTAAATAAAATGAATAAGTCGGAAAAAGGCGTATAAATTGGTGAAATCTTAAAAATTATTCACAACAAAATAATTATTGTCTTTTAGTGGTATTTAGTTACATTATAATTTAATCATTTTCTAAGAATAGTTTTTATGAGGTTTTATTTTGCCGTTTTTTTTTATAGATTTTAGCTCACTGTGCAACGGGTCCAAAGGTCATTTTTAGCCTTTTTTTTTTTTTGTCTTTTTTTGGATGAAGTGAGGCGAGTGCTCCCATTATGTATTTTTTAAAAATTTTTTTATTGTTTGACCAAGTAAAAAGAAATATAACTACAATGTTAAGCATGTATCGCAATTTTAAGCATAGTTTAAATAGAGATGGTCGGACATGGGCCAAATTGTGTCCGATGTGCGACCGAGTCAAAAAAAATTTTACAAGATGATTGATCGGTTTGAATTAAAAAACTTTCAATGGTGTCCGTGATCGAAATGTTCGGTTCTGATTAAAGAATATTTTGTCAGATGTCCGCCATTGTCCGGCTTTTTTATGGCCGCAATGTTCGGTGTCCAACCGGGTCAGCATTTCTGGGCCAAATCGATTAAAATTGATTGACTTTTCCAAAAGTGTTCGACTGTTCGGTTGTACAACTTGTTCAGCATTATTATCTCTCTTGAATTTATTCCATTTTAATCCGAATTATTCACCACAGCTTTAAATTATTTCAAGACTTTTGCTATTGTTTCGCAGTGGAAGCTATTAAAGTTACACCACTTATTTGGAACACATCAGGCCGTTGTAGTTCTGAGGGAAGAGAAGAGATATTTTACATAAGTGCTAGAGAGTGCAAGGTAAATTACCATATTTGGACAGGTGTCCAGTATTGAGAAGTGAATTTCAGAGGGAATATGATTCAGTGTCCAGTTCAGTGTACAGTAAGTGTCCTTTAAGTGTTCTGTACGTTGTTTTGATTATTGTGTTTTGACGTTTCTGGGGTGATTATTTAGTTGACGTTTACCGGAAAATAAATGCGTTACAATTAATAGTTAATTGTTATAGTGGAAATATTTTTTTTTTCTGGAGATTCTAAGTTATGGTTACTGTATATTTTAGTTTATAGTTTATAGTTGATATCGTTTAACCTTTGTTTTATCCTAGTTAAAGTTTTTTTTATTAAAAATCACGATGTATGCGAAACTATGCTACAGTTGTACTCTTGTTGCTTGTGAACAGATATCTGAAGAGCATGAAACGTGCGCACATATAAACGTTAAATATTTTGTTTATTTCGATTCTATTGTTATCTTGTTGTAAACTTTTAATGGTCTATTGTTCTATATACGCATCATAGCTTTGTATGTGACCGCAGAAAAGCTGAGTAATTCTTCAGGTGTGTTTTTCATGCTTTTTTTCATGGAAACTATTTGTTTGTGGTTTTATTTTCGATTACTCACCACAGCTTTAAACTATTTCAAGACTTTTAAAAGTTCAATTCTTCTTGGACTACAGGATATTGGTAAATATTAGTTACACATTTTCGAGAACTTACTACACAAAAATACAAAATGACGCATGTTATAAAAGATATCTATGAGACTTCAGATGAAGTCATTGAACTTATTGCAATTTTAAATGAACAAATTTCCAGTAGTTCTGTTCTTTTGAAAACGAAAACTACTGGTGTAGGTAAGTCTGAAGTTTGGATGAATTTTTCTTTGCTCTTCAAATTACATGCCACCAAACCTGTCAAAAATAATGCAGTATGTAACATTTGTAAAAAAGCTGTTCACCAAAAGCTAAGTAGCACTACTACTTTGATCAGACATTTAAAAACACATGCCCCAACAGCTCAAGATCCTTCACAGTCTATTTTGCCAGTAATAAAAAAGGAAAATTCTAGTGTTTCAAAGTCTAGAATCACAATCAGCCGAATACTTAAAGCGAAACTAGAAAGAAGTGGTGTAGGCATAACTACTGACATTTGGACTGATGATTTTCACAGAAACTCATATCTATCGATAACGCCGCATTGGATTGAAAATAATCAAGTACAGGAGGCGGCAATGGCTTTTTCTGTGTTACCTCCTATTTCAAAAACTGCCACTGTCGTCTCTTGATGTCTCATTGACAATTTTAAAAAGGTAGATGCCTATACTGCTGGCGGACTGAGACGAATAATTTTCACTACTGATCAAGGTTCTAATATTTTGAGTGCTTTCAAAGATAGTGGCTTTGTAGTAGCAATAGAAGATATAGACATTCGTCCAGAAATCTTGCAATCGACAAGAATCTCATGTAGCTGCCACATCTTGAACAATGTTTTGACAAAACTTTTTAAACCATCTGAACTGAAAATTCACTGCTTATCTTTGCATGATCTTCTTTAAAATTGTTATCAAGTTGTTACATTCGTGAAGAGTGGAAATGTGAATGCAAAATTAGTCCGGACTCTAAAAAAATATGTAGCTACAAGTTGGAATTCACACCGGGCACTCTTTAAAGGAGTCCTTCTAATGTATGATGAATTGTTGATTCATTTACGAGGAACTAATAAAATGGTAGCAATTGAGGCAATCGACAAAAATCAGTTGGAGGTTTTGGTTAAATTTTTAAAAGTTTTTTAAAGCTGCAAGTGATGATTTGGAAGGGTCAACCTATCCAACAATTTATATGCCAATTTTGTTAAATTTTAGTATGCAAGATTACTTCAAGTCTTTCTCCTCATCTTTTGCACAGATTCCTTTGAACATTACTCCTGAATCAGACAATCCTGAGTCTTATGTAATTGATGATGAAACTGAGTTGGCAAACACTCTTCCGGTTGAAAACTTCTTGCGTTGGGTTAATGATTCTGACTTTGAAACTCAATATGATTCTCAGGTCTTTACACAGGACTATGAAAACCAAAGAGATATTATTACGTACTTGTTAAGTTTTGAAACTGACATTTTGTCTGATAAATTCAAAATAAATCATATTCATTGCATTGATTTGTTTCTTATTTCTTTTTGCAAGTCTTTTAGAGTCTTCGGACAAAATGCTTCTGCCAAGCTTATAGAAACAAAGGAAAACCTGCGACGTCTTATACAATATTGTAATTTTGAAAAGACAAACTCATCACCGACCAATTCTCCACCTCAGAAAGAGCAGCACTCCTCTACCAAGCCTTTTTCTAACCACATTTTGCCTTCACTTTCTTCCTTTATTGACTCAACAGCCCCTGTTGAGAATAATGAAATTGAACAATATAGTAGAACTGAAGTTGTGGCACCAAATGTTAAAGATTTAAAAAATTTGGGGAATGAAGCACTAAAGTGGTGGGGAAAAAATAAAGAGACATTTCCAGTATTGTTCATTGTATCTAGCTTTGTTCTTGCCATTCCTGCTACCTCAGCCCCAAGTGAACGAATGAATTCCATTGCAAAGCTGATTACTAATGACAGGAGAGCCAATCTTGAACCAGAAACAATTGTAGCCTTGATGCTACTTCGAATGGACAAGGAACTGCAAAATTCCTATTTCAATGCCAAGGACAAACACTAAGAAAACTTATTGAAAACTTACTCAACTTTTTTTTTAAATTTACTTCCGGTATATACTTCACTTAAACCTGTACTAGAAATTACTACGAACCTGTAAATATGAAATACCAATAAATATGAAGAATTACAACAACAACAAAAAATTGTCCGATTCTAGTGTCATTTTTTATTTTTTATTTTTTTGCATGTTCGACGTCCGACCGCGTTCGATATTTTTAGTTCAATGACTGTTCGGTGATCGATCGGTGTTTGGTTCAACATTAGTTTTTCTGTCCGGTGTTTGGGGTGTCCGAGTTGTCCGGGTTGTTTGACAAAATTATTGTTGCTCGTGTTCGATCGGTTCGGTGGTTCGGACCGTACGAACACGGGCGAACAGAAAAACGTCAATCAGTCCGAACATTAACATGCAAATTAACATGCTTAAACTCTAAGTTTAAGCATGTTAATTTGCATAATTTATTACAATATTTAAGTAATGAAGATCAAAAATTTTTGCGTTTTATTTGTATTCTATATAATAAAATGGCTAATATGTTAAAAATTTTGAAGACCATGTATTTTATTGTAATTATTTAATTGTAATAATTTAACTGTAATTATTTAATAGTAATTCTTTATTTGTAGTTATTTAATTGTAATTATTTAATAGTAATTATTTAATAGTAATTATTTAATTGTAATCATTTAATTGTAATTATTTAATAGTAATTATGTAATAGTAATTATTTAATAGTAATTATTTAATTGTAATTATTTAATTGTAATTATTTAGTTGTAATTATTTAATTGTAATTATTTAATTGTAATTATTTAATTGTTATTATTTAATTGTAATTAGTTAATTAATTTCTGAAAATACAAGCTGTTGATATAATTGTTTTAACATAATCAGTTTTTTTCTTAATTGACTTTTCGCACTTTTATTTGTTTGATACAACAGAAAAATTATTTTCTCCTCAATGTGTGATTTATTGATCAAAACTTATAAAAGTTCTGTATCACCACTGGCTTTCTTTTTTTCTGTACATGATGGTACATACTCAACCTCTAATAGATTAAAGTTCTTCTTTCTCGTTTTACTTTTACCGGTAGTATTTTTTACTTCTTTCTTCTTACTTTTCTTTTGCTCTAAAATATTTCTCATTGGCGAACTAATAATAATAGTGGAAAATTCCTTTCTTAAACATGCTCTGGTTTTAACTCTATTAAATGAAATTACCTTTCAAACATTTTATCTATTAAAATTAAATGGTAAGAAACATTAAAGTTCTGGCCGCCTGACGTCCGTGTGTTATCAATGACACTTTAGACGTTCAAAATTTTATTTCACTAAGTTCGTTCGTTATTTCCCCGCAGACACAAACAAATGAAATACGATTATATAATCATTCATAATTATAATATCATATAATCATTCAGAATCATAAATATTTAATCTATTAAGGTTGTATTGACATACCCATAATATAAAACGTATTAAAAACTCCTTAATTATGGTGCTATGCAAAAACAATAACAAAAAAAGTGGTCTCATATTCATAGTAGCCACAACAGGATTGTTTCTCAAGCAAAAAACTACATAAAATTATCAGAAAAAGTTAGGATCAATTTAATGGAAACAACGAGCGTAGCTTCACTACACTACTGCACCTGTGGAACTGATTGGGAGACCCTCTCTCAGCAGGCAAAAAGAAATTATCACCTATCTTTTTCTAAAATGCCGTTTTGACCATGTTCGGACTTACCCCGCATTTGACATTACTCCACACTCCCCTAAGCATTCAAATTTATCCAATAATTATGATAATTTAACTAATTATGATTGTTTTAAGATTTGGATACTGCTGTATTAAAGAAAAAAATACAAAATAAAAATAGCTCTTCATATTTAATCGTAAAATCACATTATTATTCACTCACACACATACACACATATCAAATAAAATATTGGTATACTTACGAAAACGTTTTTATAAAAGATTATTTAATTGCATACATTTTTTTCGTTCTGATATATTGTTTCATACGGAGGTGGAGGATCAACTTCAAAGTAGCTTGGAGGAAGATCTAAGCGGTAACACAATTTAGTTTTTATGATAAATTGTTTTAAATCTTATATAAAAAAACAAACTTACTAATTTGCTCGTCCATGTTTTTAATCAAAAAAGTCTAAAAGATAAAAACTTATATTCTATCTATTTTCAGAATTAAACATTTTCTTTAGATTTTAATAATCTTTTTGTGTTTTTTTATCTTATTAAAAAAAATCCTATTACAGTTTTATATCCTTGCTTTCGGTTTTAATCTTTCAATTTATTGGGTTCTATTAATCATTTAATATTGTTTGTTTTAATAATATTCATTTTACAAACTATATGAAAAAAACAAGAAATAGATAAAATATTAGAGGTTTTTTAGAAAAAATTTAAACACTTTTGTATAGATATTAAAAAAAATTAAATTAATTAATGATAATATTAAAACAGAGTACATTGAAATAGACCTAATAGTAATACTCATGGAGCAAGACCCTGGTAGCATGACCCAAATAGCAAGCTCTAATGCTACATATTTATTTTAACAATAGCTAAATATAGTTAATAACATTTTCCCAATATCAAATACACACAATTTGATATTTTTTTTTTGTTTTGTTTGTTTTTCTTAAATATTAAATAAATTTATACAACAAGATAGCTAAGATTAAAAAAATCGTTATACAGTAACAATTAAAAAATTGTTGTACAATAACAAATATAATAAAATATACTAGTATAAATAATTTTTGAAGCTTGATGAAAAGTGTCCAATTTGTTTTCTTAACATTGAGTGACAACTTACTTTTTTTAAACCAGTTAGAAATTTTTGTTAATTCAAGGTTCATATTTTGAAATAATGCCGTTATGTTATTATGAGATAAAAAGAGATTAGTATCATCAGCAAACACGACCGTCATTAAATTAGAGGTTTCAGGGAGATCATTAATGTAAATTAAAAAGAGCAGAGGTCCTAGTATAGAACCCTGAGGGACCCCACATGTTATATTTAGTAAATTGGAACGAACATTTGTATTACTTTAAACAAACTGTTCACGGTTGCTTAAATAACTTTTAAGTATCATTAAAATATTTTCTTTAATACCATAAAACTCAATTTTTTTAAATAGAATTATGTGGTCAATCGTATCAAAGGCTTTTAATAGATCAATGAAAACGTCTAACGTATATTGCGATTTTTCAAAAGATTCAAAAATATTGCGGGTAATTTGTAGTATAGCGTGTTCGGTTGAATTATTTTTTTCTAATCTGTATTGATTTTGATACAGTATATTATTTAAAGATAAATGGTTAAAAATTACATTATATAATATTCTTTCTAAAATTTTAGAAAAAATAGGCAAAATTGAGATTGGGCGATAATTTGAGACACTGGTTTCATTCCCACCTTTAAATATTGGTAAAACTCTGGCTATTTTCAGATTGTCGGGAAAAATACCCTGTTTTATTGAACAATGTAAAACTTGAAATAGAATATCTTTAATGACTTCATACGAGTCGATAATAAAATTCGAATTTATACTGTCATGACCAGCTGATTTATTAGATTTAAGCATTTTAAAAGAACGCTCAAATTACTCAAAGGATACATCAAAGGAATTTAAAAACGAAGTAATTGGAAAAGCGTAATTATTTTTTTGTCAGTGTAGGAATTTTTAGGGCCAGACTAGGACCAACTGATACAAAAAAGATATTTAATTCGTCAGCTATCACACTTTGAACATAGGATGTTTCTTCATTAATTTTATAAGCTTTAGGCAATGCGCTCCGTTTTAATTTTTGCATGTCAGTGAGTTCTCTAAGAATTTCCCATGTACGTCTTGAATTAAGAAGTTTTTCTCAAGAAAATTAAAACAGTATCTTCTTTTTGTATTTTTTTTTGTCTTTCAAACTCTTTGGCGTGAGTTTTATAGAGAACTTTACTTAGTTCAGTTTTTGTCTTTAAATATTTTATGTACAATTTTTGTTTAATTTTAGAGGATTTTATTAGTTCTTTTGTGATCCATAGTGACATTACACTTTTAGTTTTTCTATTTACTGTATGTTTCGGAAAATTAGCATCATATATTTTATAAATCGTTTTGAAAAATGCATTATAAACTACATTAGCGTCAGCACAGGTATTTATTTGTTTCCAATGAAGAAAAAATAATTGTTCTTTAAATGTTTTTAAATTAGCAGCAGAAAAGGATCGTTTTTTAAATGTTTGTTTTTGTAGCAACACTTAACTGTGTTGATATTAATAGAGAAAAAAATAAGGAAGTGGTCCGAGATGTCACTTTTAATAATACCTTTTTTAAGTGATTTGTTGGTTACATCAGTTGTTATAATATTGTTAATTAGAGTTGTTGACGTAGGAGTTATTCTTGTTGGTTTGTTAATTATGGGAAAAGCACTATGTTCAAATAAATCATTATAAAATTTTTTAATGCCATAATTAGTGTGGTATCAGAAACAATCCAAGTTTAAGTCACTTATTAAATAATATATTTTATTTTCATTAATGCTTTTTTTTATAATGTCATTTATATATATGTTAAAATTTTCTATTGTGCCAGAAGGTGGGCGATAACAACAACTGATAATTAAATTTTTTTATTGTTATGATTTCAACTGTTAAGACCTCATTATCGTCACCAAAATTGCTCAAGTCAGTCCTGTTTATATACTGTAAACATTCTCTAATATAAATTATTAAACCGCCCCCTCGCTTTCCTATTTTTCCATCTAAAGAAATTATATTGAAACCTGGTAAAAAAATATCATATTTCAAATTTAAATATCAGAATTACACCAGGTTTCAGACATGCAAATTAGATTAAAAATATTAAGAGATTCTTTCATGTTTAAATAGAAATTTTCAAAATTTTTTGACATGCTTCTTATATTAATATGTAAACGCGTTCTATTTATTATTTTTATTTTTATACTTGTATATTTTATTATATTTGTTATTGTACAACGATTTTTTAATTGTTACTGTATAACGATTTTTTTAATCTTAGCTATCTTGTTGTCTAAATTTATTTATTATTTAAGAGAAACACAAACAAAACAAAACAAAAAATTAACTAATGCTGTTTTACAATTTGTCAATATATACTTTAATATTATGCGAGCATAATCTTATAACATGAGCAATATGTCCCTAATATTTCATTATATATACAATATAAAACATTTCATTTAATGTTTTATTATAAATATAAAATATTCTATTTAATGTTTTATATAAAACATAAAGCAATCTATTAAATATCTTCTATTTTCTAAAACATACCACAAAGTATGACCTTTTTTTTAAATTTAAATTAGATAATATTAGATGAATGTATACATTGCAAAACTTATTGGCTCGCTATAGAACTTTGCAACCTGAATCTATCATTGATGTTCTCTTAATAGATTATTTTACAAGCCTGTCATTGACCGTCTTTGATTTATTAAGCTCTAATATCTTTTCACAATAATGTCTTCATTTATTATGCTATTTTCTGCTTAATAATTGTTGATAAAAAGAATATATACTATATATGTATTCAAAAAACTACTCAGTTTAGCATTAAGAAATGTAAACAAATCAATAAATATAGATAAACAAGCAAATCTATAAAATCCTTTATAAGAAATAAAATGTAATTAACAAGTTTAATTTACTGAATTCTGTTTCTTTTCCATCAGTCAGAGTAATTATTTACACAATGATTATTTACAAAGTAATTATTTACAAAGTAATTATTTACAAAGTAATTATTTACAAAGTAATTATTTACAAAATAATTATTTACAAAGTAATTATTTACAAAGTAGTTATTTACAAAGTAATTATTTACAAAGTAATTATTTACAAATGAGTTATTTACAAAGTAATTATTTACAAAGTAATTATTTACGGAAGATAGCCATAAAAATCATTTTTATCTAGCTTGAAAAAAAAATTGATTTGTGTGTTTGTGTTTTTTTTACTTTATGACAACTTTTATGTTACTTATATTTTCTGTTTGTTGTGGTGATTTTGGTAAAAAATTTATCAAATAATATTCAGTTAATTTATATCTATGAATGATTTCAACTTAGTTTAATTATTAACTTCGTTTCAAACTTTGCTGCATATATATATATATATATATATATATATATATATATATATATATATATATATATATATATATATATATATATATATATATATATATATATATATATTATATTAGTAGAAAATCCCTTAACTAAATTTTTCCATTTGACACTGTGTTTCATCAACAAAGATTCATCAGAAAATGATTTTCTGATGAGTCTTTGTTGATGAAACACAGTGTCAAATGGAAAAATTTAGTTAAGTGATTTTCTACTAATATATAATTGCACTGTTCTTTTAAGAACATTGAGCACTCTATTGTGTAGAATGCTTTTTAAAGTTGTTTAAATATATATATATATATATATATATATATATATATATATATATATATATATATATATATATATATATATATATATATATATATATATATATATATATATATATATATATATATATATATATATATATATATATATATATTATCATTAATATACATTATCATTAATTTTTTTTGTGGCCTCTGATTGTGTAATTTTTGTAAAATATTTCGCATCTTATAGCTGAGGAATGTTTTTCTAAATTCAATTTTTATAGTCAAATTTTATAGGTAAGGAATGTTTTTTTTTATCTTTGCATTAAGCTTGTTATGAATATATAGATTTTAATTATTAAGTAAAATCAATAGATTAGCTATAGTTCACTCACACTAAATGGAAACACTCTTTTACAAGTAAATATTCATGCTACACATCAACTTTACCTTAGTTGTTGTTGTTTTTTATTGGCGCTGCCCCAAATATTTGTTGATCTTTACATATTGCTGAGAAAAGAGATATAGGGACTCTACATATTGCTGAGAAAAGAGATATAGGCTCGATTAACATTCTTCTTCTTTTAACCAATTTTGAAATAATAGCCTTAAGGAATGATCCATTCCAGCCACATTTGGTAACTATTCAGGTCAGGTCAAGTCAGGTTATTCTTTTGGTCAGGTCAGGTTATCCTGCTACTGGTAACATGTAACCCAGTACAATCTGCTTCATGTCCTGCTGCCTTGTAGGATACGCCTTATTAGGAAAAGGCTAGGAGATGCCAACTCCGACTTAAAACACCCCCTGCCTTAGCGCTCTTGGTTGAGTAAAGGCTAGAGATGTTGTCTACTACTGCCGACTACCGTCTTGTAGAAGGCCTCCGAGGCAAAGACTTAAGGGGTAAACAGATTCTATCTGTTGACCAGCTTCGCACCCCATCTTCATCTATTAGACTCGCGCAGATGTATTTTTAATACATTGTTTCCAGTTTAGGATGTTGAATGCTGGATCTTCTTGACTCAATGCATGGGTTTTGCTTGTGTCTCTGTTTTTATAACTAGGCAACTTATTTATTATCTCCTAATGAGGGTACAGCTTTAAAACTCAGTTTTATGGTTCTGAGGCCGGCTGGTAGTCAGGTTTCCCGAACTCTGTGGTAGCTCTCAGAAAGGCTGATTCCATAACAGCTGAAAAATCAAAGCATTAACAGTACCATGTTGGTGTCTCTGTTTGTACTTTTGGTGTGCATTGCGGAGGCCACATTTGGAGCACTTTGTTACGGCTTAGGGTTTATTAGTAGTAATGAGGCAATTGCTTGGGCTATCAAATTTAAAAATGAATTTAAAGTACCAAAAACTATAAAACACAAAAAACCATCATCATCACCAAGTTCTCAAAACCTATCATTCACAAATATTTGTGGTCTTCGAAGTAACTTTTCTTCTGTTGAGTCTTATCTCTTGCAAAGTTCACCAGACCTACTTGCTCTTTGTGAGATTAATTTGATTTCAGCTGTCTCATCTTGCGATCTTAGTGTTGATGGTTATCTTCCCTTAATTCGTAAAGACTCCAATAGTCACATGCTTGGTCTATTGCTTTTCTCTTTGTTCTATATCGCTCTCCTGCACTCTTTTTGATGTTATTTCTGATCATATTGACCAAGCCCTCTCTCTTTATCCATCAGCTAATATAGTTGTTGTTGGTGACTTTAATGCTCACCACTCTGAATGGCTTGGCTCTAGTGTCAGTGCATCTGCACGCATTAAAGCCCACAACTTTTGCCTTTCTTAATCCCTAACTCAAATAGTCAACTTTCAAACTCGCTTTCCAGACAACCCGAATCATTTACCTTCTCTACTCGACTTATGTCTTGTTTCTGATCCTAGTCAGTGCTCAGTTTCTCCACATTCACGGTTAGGTGCTTCTGATCACAGTTTGATCTCTCTAAAACTAATATCTCATTTTTCTTCATCATCAGAATCCCCCTATCATCGAACCTCTTACAACTATCTTAAAGCTGGCTGGGACTCTTTCCGTGATTTTCTTCGTGGTGACCCATGGGTAGAAATCTTTTGTCTTCCTATCGACAAATGTGCTTCTTACATAACTTCGCGGATTCAGTCTGGCATTGAATCTTTTTTTCCCTCTCGACGATTCCAGGTCAAGTCTCACTCTCCTCCATGGTTTTCCTCACACTGTGCTGCTGCGATTGCCAATCGAAACCGTTACTTTCATATTTATAAACAAAACAATTCTCCAGAAAACAGACGTCTGTTTATTACTGCTAGAAATCCTTGTAAAAAATTTTTGTCTTACGCCAAACCCGCTATTCTCAGGTCATGAAATCTCGTATATTATCTCAAAAATTAGGCTCTCGTGACTTCTGGAGAATCTTTAATAGTATTAATAATAAAGGCAAATCTTTAAAACCACCTCTCTTGTATGGTTCAGACTTCACCTCACCTAAAGCAAAGCTGAATTGTTTGCTAAAAACTTTTCATTAATATCATCTCTTAATTCCACTAGTTGCGTTCTACCTGATATTCCCAACAAACTGGTTGATCCGTTGCTTGACATTCATATCACTCCAGCTTTTGTGTCTATAGTGATATCCTGTTTGGACTCTTCTACAGCTTGTGGTCCGGACAAAATACCTGTTATTGTCTTGCAGAGGTGCTCTCCGGAGCTATCGTCTATAGTCTCAAAACTATTCAACAAGTGTTTATCAGAGTCTTGTTTCCCAGCCTGCTGGAAAGCGGCATCTATTATCGCTATCTTCAAAAATTCTGGAGAGCGATCTGATTCGTCTAACTACCGTCCCATAAGTCTTCTTCCTATCATAAGCAAGGTTTTTGAATCTTTAATTAACAAACACTAAATTTCTCATCTTGAAATTTTTGAATCTTTAATTAACAAACATCTTCTCATCTTCTCGTTCTACAGCTGATTTGCTAACAGTAATGACTGATAGGTTTTATTGTGCATTAGATAAAGGTGGAGAGGTTAAAGCCATCGCTCTTGACATTTTAAAATCTTTTGATAAAGTTTGGCATGCTGGTCTTCTCCATAAGTTTTCTTCTTATGGTGCATCTGGCAGCATCTTTAAGATTATTGAATCCTTTCTTCCCAATCATTGCATAAAAGTTGTCCTCGATGGACAGCACTCTTCTTCTTATTCTGTAACTTCAGGGGTTCCTCAAGGTTCTATCCTTGGTCCTAAACTCTTTTTAATTTACATTAACGATAATCCAGATATTATTACATCTAAGATGTCATTGTTTGCTGATAATACTACCATTTTCTCTTGTCGTGATAAGAAACTAAAACTTGTTTGGAGGAGGCATTTGAGCTTGAAAAGGATCTCACTTCTGCTACAGCATGGGGCTCACAGTGGCTGGTGAACTTCAACACAGATAAAACTCAACTTTTTTTATCCAATAGTTATCGCAATAATTTAGATCTTCCTTTTTTTATGAACGGTAATGTAATTGATGAGTCATCTACCCTTCATCTTCTAGGACTAACTCTTACTTCCGATCTTTCTTGGAAACCATATATCAAATCCTTTTTAAAATTAGCATCCGCTTAGGTTGCATCTCTTTATTGAGCTCGACACTTTCTTGCTTCGGATTCTATTCTCTATCTCTATAAATCTCAAATCCTGCCTTGTATGGAATACTGTTGCTACATCTGGGGCGGATCTTCTAATGATGCCCTTTCTCTTTTAGACAAGGTGCAAAAACGGATTGTAAACATAGCTGGACCTGCTCTTGCAGCCAACCTCCAACCATTATCACATTGTTGTAATGTTGCTTCTCTTTCTCTTTTCTACAAATACTATAATGGGCACTACTCTGAAGAGTTAGTGTCTCTTGTGCCATCTACTAAAATACATTCTCGTGTTACTCGTCATTCAATTAAGTCTCATCTTTTTTCTGTGACTGTTCCTAAGTGCTCCAAAAACTCTAATTCGTTTAGTTTTTTTCCTCGAACATCAGTTCTTTGGAATTCGCTTCCTTCATCTTGCTTTCCTGATTCATATAATCTGTCAATTGTTATCTTGCTCTACAATCTTCGTCTTTCTTCTTCCAGTAACTTCCAACTTTAATTAGTGGTTGCTTTCAGCCTGGTTGGAAGTGAAAATGTTTAAAAAAAAAAAACTATTATCTGAGTGAATTTTTCAAATTATAATTTTTCGAAGTGGCTGAGTTTGAATTGGAGATAAAGTAATAAATAAATTTTTAATACCGTTTTCTTTATTGAGTAGCATGGTATTTTTAACTGAAATTACATATAAATAGTTAGTTAGTTATAAATTTCAATGCGAGCTTATGGAAGTAACCCATCCGAGGATAAGCCACTGCAGCAACTATGCTGGAAGTTGTCCAGCTGATTCTTGAATGCGTTGACTGTTTCTGCGTTCACTGTATCGTTGGTGGCGAGTTCCAACAGTTCTGTTAGTAAAGAAATTGCTTTGCAGTGCGCTGTTACGGACTAATTCTTTGCTCAGTTGTCCACTACGAACAGCTCTTGGCTCTCTTGTAATTGTTGGCACTCACCATTTCACTTTGGCAATTCCTTTTAATATTTTAAATTGTTGAATGAGGTTGCTCCTTTATCGACGAAAAGTTAGACTAGGCTAGATTGAGTTTGATTAGCCTTTCTTCATAGCTATGTTGCCTCATTACGGGTCTTATCTTGGTGGCTTGCCGCTGAACTTTTTCAAGTATTTTTTGGTTCTTTTTCGTCGATGGTGACCAAGTGCATACTGCATATTCCAAATGACATATGGTCTTGCATATGTTGTATAGATTTTTTTCCATAGTGCTGGATCTCGCGATATACACGTATTTTTTAACAGTCCAAAAAATTTATTTGCAATCGATGCGGCTTTATTGACTTTATCATCGTTGTTTTTAGATCTCTTTTTGCGCCTGATAGTGGATCTAGCATAACATATGTCGCTGATTTGTTTGCTCTTCTAATGTGCATAACTTTCGATTTACTAAGATTTAGTTGCATTTGCCAAGTCTAGAACCAAACACTTATCTTGTTGATATCATCTTGCAGGCTTTTAGTGTCAAGCTCTTTGTTTCCTGACCGGATTGGTGCTATTAACTTGGTGTTGTTCGCAAACATTTTGCAGCAAGAGTTAATGTTGTCTGGGAGGTTGTTGATGAAGATGGCAAATAGAATTGGTCCTAGGATGGATGTTTGGACAATACCGCTAGACACTGGTGCCCATCCTAATGTTGTGTCGCCTTGAACGACTCGCTGTAGTCGATTTGTTAAAAATGAGCAAATCCATGCAAGCATTTGACCTGTTATTCCAAATTCGCTCAGTTTTTCAATAAGGCTAGTATCCTGTACTAAAATGCACTCAAATGCACGTGAGTAGTCGAGAAATACAATATCTAGTGGTGTTTTTTTGCCATTGTTTTTTGGCTCCATAGTTTCCAGAAGGTTTGTCGTGCACGATTTATTTGGGACAAAACCATGTTGTTTGCTACAAAAAAAGTTGTTTTTTGTGATGTATTTGATAAGTTCATTCCTTATCATTTTTTCTATAATTTTGCATGGGACCGAAGTCAAGTTGATTGGTCTATAGTTTCCGGAATCTGTTGGGCTTCTTTTTTTAAATATCAGCGTTACGTTTGCGTCTAGCCATGCTGTTGGTATTTCTCCAGAACGCAATGATACATTAAATATGATTGATAGTGGCTTGGCGAGTTTGATGGCGAGTGCTTTTAAAATAAATGGGTGAACGTTATCTGCTCCTTGCAATTTGTTTCCATCAATTTGAAGTAATAAACTTTCTGCTTTGTCTGTCGTGATGTTCATGTTGTCTATCCTCTTATTTGTTCTATGGTCAAGTGTGTTAATTTTTACGTCGTATTTTTTACTAAAGACTCGAACTTTTTACTCGAATTGATGATTTAATATATTGAAAAGAGTTTTTTGGTATTTTTTTTGTCGTTTGCAAATTGAACTCGTAGTTTTTTTTACTTTTTTTGATGCTTTTCTTATATCTCTACTTTCATTGCTGTATTCCCTAACAAGTTCGGATTTTTTTCCATTTTGAGGCTACGTTTTGATTCTACAGCATTGCTTAAGTTGAGACTTTTTTGTTTTATTGGTCACCCATGGCGCTCCTTTACTTGTTAAATTTGTTCTTTTTTTTGGAATGAATTTTTCACATAGATCATAGTATAAGTTAAGTAATATGTCATAGCTTTCATTTGCGGTTGAATTATAAAGGAAGTTTTCCCAGTTGATTTTTTCTTGCTTATTTTTTATTGATTTGTAGTCGCCTTTGTAGTAATTAAATTTTCCCTTCTACGACAGGTACTGGCATTGTGTTAAAATTTTTATTTTTTGTTGTTGTTATTTTAGGGCCCCAAGAAGACCTAAGGGTCTTGTCACAAAGCACCACGGAAGTGCATTTGACCAGGATGTTAACGCTTCCTTCCTTACCGTGACGCGGAATTATGTCCAAAGTTCGTTTCGAACCTGGATCTCCTATTTATTAAGCATGCGCTCTAACCAATGCACTACGGCCGCACAAAAATTCGAATTAGAATGCGTGCAGATTGGAAAATAAGATATATAGACCCTTTGAGTATCTTTGGTTTAGAAAACCTAAAGTGTTTCCAAAAATGAAAAATAAAGACTACTTCAAACTATTAAAATGTGAAATATCTTCCAAAGAGTTGTCTTTTATTTCAAGCTTTAATTTTTACCGGTTCTTAATCTTTTAACCAGTTGAATGAGAATTTTAAAAAAACAGCTTTTACAACTCCAATATTAAATTAAATTTGTTGAATAAAATAACAAAGCTCAATATTAAAAATATTCACTTCAAAAAGTTTAATTGAGAAAATTTGGAAATTTCCCCAGCTTTGGTAAATTTTTGAAGTTTCTTAAGGTGAAACAAATAATTATCCCATAGAAAATATTTTCTCATGTGTCAGGCAACTTCCATGTCTTTGGTGATTTTACCGTTGGCTTCCTTGACGATTGTAATTTGCCCAGGAAGAAAATTATATTTGGATATGTTTGGAGAACTCATGGAGAAAAACTGCATATCCAAGTTCATTGCAATTTTATTATCATCATTCGCTTTGTAAAAAATTCAGTTTCATCGCCAAGACGAGTCATCTGCTCATCATGGGTCGATGTTTTGGTTGAAGATAAATTAATAGCATAAGAGCAGCAGTAATTTCCCGGGGTTGTTTTGCAATTACTTTTATAGCGGCATTCTGAGGTAAACATCTTGTATCCAAAAACATGTAAAGCAAGATCTTCCATTTAGTGAGGCTGCAGTTAAAAAATAAAAAATCTTAGATTTTTATTCATTTTATATTACAATAACTAATGAAACTTATACATAAAAAGTTTAACATTGATGAAGGAAAGCAGCACAAGCAACACCAGGCTTTCATATGCTCACTAATGACATTGCTGCAGCTGAAGTAGCATCATAAAAGTACTTTTAAAAGAGTTTGTAGGTGCATCAATTACATCGTGCGCTAACTTATTTCAACGGTTTGCAACACGATTTTTAAATAAGGGCTGATGTTCTAGGTAATCTTTGATTAGTTGGGGTTTTAGACTGAACATTTTTGATTAATTGTTGAGTTTGATGAAAAATGCGTAAACACGCCAACGCTTTTTAATTTGTTTTTAAATAACCTTCTATTTCCTTCAAGAGCAGTTCTTTGTTAAAAACTATAATAAAACCATCAGGTTTGCAACAAAACCTGATGATTTATAGTTTTAAATAATTTATTTTCAAAATAATTATTTAAAGAAATAATTTATTTAGTTTTTTAAGAGTCATTTTTTGTAAGAATCAGGCAGTCAATGGAAGTGACCTCCTCCAAATTGCTTGAATTTTTTATATATTGATCAGAATATAGAGAAAACCTGTTGGGGAAAAAAAAAAATTTCAAAAATGTTTCGTTCACTCGGAATCTGGGCTTAAATTTTTGAGATTTTTTTAAAAATTTTTAGAAATTTAGTTTTTGCCACCTTTGAACCCATTTTTTTGGCAAGACAAAAAGTTGCACATAGCTTTTGTAGTTAATATCAGACGTAACCCAAAAGCTCTCTCCAAAAAATATAAAAAAGTTGCGTGACACTGTGCGGTTGGCTAGTTATCATAGTTCAAAAGTACAAAATCAATCAGTTTTGTCAACTTTTAATCGGAGTTAATTCTAGCGGCGAAGTGTTGCACACAATTTTTCTTTTAGGATTTGAAATTATCAAAGGTATTGAGTCTAAAAATGCAAAGAAAGTTATGTGATACCTAAGGCCTATTAATATATTAAGGCTTGAAATTGGAAAAAAATGTTTTAGTATACTTACAAAATGAACCATTACGGCAGAGGCGCTTAGTTTTGTAAAAATGTAAACGTATCCAACTGTCAATACAAAAAGGTCCTAACATAATAATAAAAAAATTCGTGTGATCTTTAGATATTAAGTTAAAAATAAAGGTACAAATTGTTAAAAATGATTAAGTACGAAGAGATATTTTTTTCGACACACAGATGAGGTTTTCGCTCACAATAAAATTTCTATCATCCAAAATTAGCATTTAGCATTACACAAAACATTGCACGTAATGTTAAGAAAAAATTTAAGCGTTTCTGACTATGATATAGAAATCATAACAATTGAAATAAATAATAATAAAAAACAATACATGATCAGAAGTGAATTATTTAAATTTACGTCATAACCAAATAACTTGTGGTGATCGAATGGAAGAAGAATCGCTGATATCACGATTGTGGAGAAACAAGTTAGTGGGCGGTTGTTTACTTTACCATAAAAATGTCTTAACTTTATTTTAACGATCTTTAAAATTTGCATAAATAGAGTAGATATTTTATCATTGCTATTGAGAAATAGGTACTGCATAAATAGAACTTGTTTTTAGTTGAGTATGAAACAAAACAAATATTTTTATGAAAACTGTTGTTGCTTTTCAAAAGGAAATTGTGGATCATTCAAAAAACATAAAATTATAAACAAAATGTTCTACATTCATCAGCTGGGAGATGTTGATGTTAAGAAACACCTCATCAACTTAAAGGTAATTATGTATTTTAAATTTACGCAGACTGTAATATAATTTTTATAATTACATACTTTATAACTTCTCTGCAATAAGATTTTGAGACAAAGTTCTTTAAACAAAAAAAAATAGCTCTTTTAATTAATTCCTTACTCTTTTAATAAATAATCACTAAATTAATCACACTCTTGCAATATTGTATTTTAATAATAACAACAATGTATTTCAAACTTGTAAACATTTTTCGTGAAGAGTCAGATTATAAACAATGCTTTAAATGACACACTTAATAATTGTTTAAAAAATTGTTTTTAGGTCATGCGATTAAACGATAATAATATTTGGGAAGAAAATGGACTTATTGCAAATAGACTTAAAAGAAATCTTGAAAAGGATGAACAAATATGTGCTTTTCACCGGTACACGTTTGGTATTGCATGGAGTTCTCCAAAAACATGCTTTCATCCTCACCACCTAAATATAAAAGGAAAAAAATCTCCCGCTTTAAGGGCGTCACCAATAAATGTCGTCATATCAATGTCAAAGCGATACAATGAAGTATTTTCAGTTGGTGCAATGCTGTGTTTTACCCATTTAAAGCAAGAAACTGCTTTATCTAGAGTCAACGAAAACACCAATTTATGTACAGAAACACAAACACAACAAGAACAAACATATATGACACCTGCTACTCCAGATGAAGAATTTGATCCCGGTGAAATTAATGTTTCACAGGAGATTTTGGACGAATCTCTAAGAAGCCGTGAGAGTGTAACTGAGGTTCTTAATGCAAGTCCAATAAAATTTAGATTAAAAAGGAAGTTCGAATATCTGGAAGATACTACTAAAGATAAGTTAAAACGCAAGTATGTTCGCCTAGAAAACTTATTAAAGAAAAAATTTGCGGAAGCTGTTGCTCCTGGACTTGAGGAAATACTTATAGATTTTCTTAACAGTAAAAATGTTGATGAAATAAATAGTCCTCTCCCAATTGAAATTATTCGTGCTCAGAAAGTATATAAGCAAAGTGATTCCATGGGAAAGTTAGTTATCCTCTCATTATTAGACCATACCAAGTATACCAAAAAGTTTATAATGAACACATTTGAGTGTACCAAACATCGTATAGAAACAGCAAGAAAATGGCATGCATCTCATAAAGGGTTGGCATTTCCAGAGAAGAAAGTATTCGTCCGATCTAGTCTTGATCAAACAAAGTGTGAACATTTCTTAAACTTTATATTTACAAGCGGTATTTTGCATGATGTTGCTTATGGAATAACCAAATTAAAATACGACAGCGGTGAAGAACAAAAGATAGTGCATGCAATACTGACGACAAAATATAGCCACGCTATCATGTTCTATCGAAAAAGTTGTAGTGAAAACAATTATATACCATTATCTGATTCAAGTTTGTGGAAAGTATTGCATGCAATAAAACCTTCAAGTCGAAAAAGCTTAGCTGGATTAGATGATGTTACTGCTTCAGGCATGAATGGTTTTCAAACATTACAAAAATTGGCACAAAGATTTAGTTCTAAATCTCTCGAAGCTGCCCTTGAAAAAGGAAAAAGGTATTTGAAAACAAGTTAACAAACCAATTGTACCCAGTGGGCACAGGACCTAAATAAGACGTCTTTTGAACGTTCAAAAGACGTCCAAAACGTTCAAAAGACGTTTAAAAGACGTCTTTTTTACGTCCTGTGCCCACTGGGTAGTGTCAATGACTCAAACATTTCTTCTCATAGCTCAAAACAAGCCTTATCAGATCCATCTGAAAAAAATCTTCAATCCAACACAGAGATATCAGAAGTGGTATGTGCCGATTGCTATGATTTGTGCAAAGCTATCGAGATGATCAAAGAACTAACAATTCAAAATTCTGACGATGCTGATTCTATTTATGATTTGGAAATTGCTGTAAAGGATGTATTCAACTACATAAAACACCTGATGAGAGATTCTCAACAGAAAAAGGCAAAAATCGAAGCTTTTAAGCAATTAAACGATGAAACTGCTTTCTGGCTTAAAGATTTTTGTCAAAAAATTCTTCTGGTTCGATACAGAGAGGGCCAAAGAGAGTATTTTGGCAAGAAAGGAATGAGTTTACATGTGGATATATTCTTCATAAAAATAGCAGGAAAGTTATTCAAACGTGTTTACTTTACTTCAATGTATAGGTGTGATCAGGGAATAGGTGATGTTGTTTCGTTAGCCACTGCAGTTTTAGACCAATTCAGAATTGATCAAGAAAATGTTTACCAAATCTGATAATGCCGGCTGCTATCAGGGAAATCTTTCAGCTGAAGCAATCTACAATGTATGCAAAGAGAGAGATATAAAGTTGCTGAGATATGATTATAATGAACCCTGTTGTGGAAAAGATCAATGTGACAGGGAGAGTGCAGTTGTAAAGGCAATTTTAAGGAGTTACGTTGACTCTGGTAATAATCTTTTGACTGCTCAAGATATACACAAGGCTATGCATTATAGTTTTGGCGCTAAAGATGCAAAAGTAGCAGTTGCTCAAATTAGCAATGATAAAACTGTAGTTACTGGACCAAAGATTAAGAACATTAGCAACTATCACTCATTTGAGTTTGGTGAGAAAAGTATGAAGATGTGGCGTTATTTCAATATCGGTGAGGGAATTGAACAAGAGTATGGAAATCTTAAAATTCAACCCTCGATTAAGTTGTTGTTGCCATATAGCAAAACAGATAATTCAATTAAGCGTAACAAGTCACTTAAGGAAAAACAGAAAAGAAGTGACAGGCAATTATATTCATTAAGATTTTGCACTGAAATGAATTGTACTTTATCATTTGAAAGCGATGCTGAGTTAGAAGAACACATGATATCCGGTCTTCATACAGTTCCGAAATCATTAACATCATTGGATAAAGTTCGCAACTCGTTTGTTCATAAGATGAAAATTACTTCACAACTAAATATGCCAATTTCTTTATCCTCTAACATTGCTTCCGTAAATGACAAACCACATTGCATGAACATTTTTCTATTGCAAGGTTGGGCATTACCAGTTCGAAGTTCTTTTAGATTTTCAAATCAGCAGAAAGAACTGTTGTATAAATACTTTATTCGTGGAGAAGAATCAGGTAATAAAATGAGCCCTGAGCAGGTTCACATGCAGCTGAGGAGAGAACTTCCGCCTGATCAATATGTAACTAGCCAACAGATAAGATCTTTATTTTCAAGGTAGGCATTGTTGCTATCAAAACTTTTGCAAATTAGATTATGTTTCTGACTGTTAAATAAATCTTTTACAAATATGAAATTAAAATTTAGGTGAAAGTTATAATTTTGTGTGTTTGTTTACATATGTTTAAAAATATGTACAATTGATATTGTTATAGATTTAGTAACCTGAAAAGAAAAGGTAAGCTGGTAGAACCGACAACAGAAAATAATGAAAATAGTCAGGTTAACGATAACAAAGAAGTTTATGGCGAAAATGATGACTTTAATCTGGCAGGAGACAATAAAGATGATAATAAATATGAGGAAGACATCGCCAATCTTGCAAAAGAAATTTGTCTTGTATGGAAAGTGAATGATTGGGTTGCTGTTGCATATGAAAAACAATGGAATATTGGATATATTGTGGAGGTAATATTATTCAAAGTATATATTAGTTTCAAGTTTTTATTTTGTTTTACAAAACAGTGCTCTAAAATAAAAGGAATATAAATAAAATGTAAAAATAATTTCAGAATGACATTATATAAGACTTTACAAGTTTTATTGAATGTAAGCAAAATTAAACAAATCATAAACTCTTTATTATATTATTTTAAATGTTGCGCTAATACTTTTAGGTATCTATAACTGGGATCAGAGTTAATTGTATGATTAACGGGCAAGAGAAGAATACTTTTCGCTGGCCAGCTACTACCGAGGAGATAAATAACCATACTGATAAAATTATCTGTTTAGTAAATGCTCCTTTTCTAATCAGTGGTTGTGGCGATTATTCATTATCCGAAGAAGACTATAATACAGTCATATCATTATTCTTAGAGAAACTTACTGCAGCAGAGTAGAAATTATGTGTGATGTGGTGGATAATGTGTGTAAATGACTCTATTAATAAATGAAAAACTAATTTTTAAATGGAAAAACATTTAAATGTTTGATTTATGTTTTATTTAATTAGCAATATAGTTATCTTGATGTTAGATTTTTGTTCAGTTTTCAATTCATGTTATATCATGCGTGTGACAAAATCACACGAATTTTTTTTATTATTATGTTAGGACCTTTTTGTATTGACAGTTAGATATATTTACATTTTTACAAAACTAAGCGCCTCTGCCGTAATGGTTCATTTTGTAAGTATACTAAAACATTTTTTTCCAATTTCAAGCCTTAATATATTAATAGGCCTTAGGTATCACATAACTTTCTTTGCATTTTTAGACTCAATACCTTTGATAATTTCAAATCCTAAAAGAAAAATTGCGTGCAACACTTCGCCGCTAGAATTAACTCCGA